>NW_028225186.1:2478134-2488134 GCF_052327205.1 Somniosus microcephalus | reverse complement strand
GCTGGGCTCGCGACCAGGCTGACTGTCCAATACGATGCAAACGACACAACTCGGACCATTAGCACACCACTTTGTGTGAGGCACAGAAGGGTTTTTTGGTGTTTTTGCATCAGGCTGAGCTCGCGCACGCACGTGGAACCACCATCAGGATGGAAGACCAACCAAGTCGCGAGAACACGCTCGAGGTAAAGCTAGCGAAATATGACCTTTCTTTATTAGCCACCACCACCATCACCACCACCACCACCACCTACAATCGCTTTGTCTTGCTGGGCACATGGCCTCCCCATCACAGAGAGGTTGGTGCCGGGTTCAACTTAATTCTGTTTGCAACCAGTAAGCGTCAAGGCAAGAAAAACCACTCACACAACATCCTACACCACGCGTGCGTGTGTCTGTGTTCGCGTTTCTTTGCTGACATTTGCCAGAGAAATGGCGGGTTCAGCTAGCAGAACGGGACTCCCACACCACAAGATTTCGGGCTCGAGAGGCGCACACCCGCTCTGGTGCTTGAATCGGACCACTGAGAAACACAGGACCTCTCGGACTCACGCGAGAGCATTACAAGGACAAAGGGAACGGCGAGGCCAAGGAAGAAAACAGCGGGAGCTGCGCCGAAACCCTCTCTGACTCGCCGTGTGCATGTCCGTCTTGTCACCAGCGACAGAAACGAGAGGAAACCCTGAAATAGCCTGAACACCAGCCTCTCTCTATACTGGGACGGCCCGGGGACTCCCACTGCGGACGCGAGTCAACAAATCGGTCGTACGGGCCCACTGAGCGCACGACACAGGGGAATCTCATTGCAAACACTGCGTGTGCATACGTTGCTCACAAAGCTCAATGGGGTCACAGGCCCTGACCCGCTCAGAGGCACCTGTGTGACAAGACAACAAATGAAACTCGTTGGAATGTTTCTGCTGTCTTGTCGGACGGACCCACTGAGCGCACAACACAGTGGAATCTGACAAACACTGCTTGTGCATTAGCCCCAGTAAACAACTCAGTGGGGTCACAGGCCCTGACCCGTTCAGAGGCACCTGTGTGACAAGACAACAAATGAAACTTTAAAGACGCTGGCATGTACATCTTGTTTCTGCTGTCTTGGACTGGCCCACTGAGCGCACAACACAGGGGAACTTGGTGCAAACACTGCGTGTGCATAAGCTCAGTGGGGTCACAGGCCCTGACCGGTTCAGAGGCACCTGTGTGACAGGCAGCAAATGAAACTTAGACGCTGGAATTATTTATATGTTTCTGCTGTCTGTCTACGATTTCAGATTCACACCTAGAGTTTTTTTGTCATTAAGTCATAAAAGCCACAAAACCAATTTAATATGACTTTCCAATACTCTTTGAAAGGTCTCTATATTGAGAAAATGAGCCTTTTAGCAAAGTAACACTTTTTGGGCCTTTTCAAAGTGCTCCCGCTGAGTGAATTTTGTTCTGAAAATCGTGTTACCGAAAATCTCCGGGCACCCCGCCAACCCCCCCTGCCAGAAATGACAAGTGTCAAATCAGCGGGTCAAACGGCGACCTCTATCCGACCAGGAGCACCCAAATCGCCGCAAATGGCACTTTTTTTTTTCTTCATCGGTACTTCCGACTAGGTTAATGATTTCCCAAACTCCAACTCATTAACTATGTTCTGAGACACTTGCCAGAAATGACACATGTCAATTTGGCGGTAGCAACTCACTTTCCCAAGCCGGAAAGCATCACCCGAGGCCCGCGTGAAGCGGCCGAATCTTTCCTCATCGGACTTCCACGTTTTGGATAATCATGTCTCGAAATCGTTAAATGCACATGTCAATTTGGCGGGAGCAACTCACTTTCCCAAGCCGGAAAGCATCACCGGAGGCCCGCTTGAAGGGCCCTCATATTTTCCCATTGGACTTCCGTGTTTTGGTTAATGATGTCTCGAAATCAAAAAATGCACATGTCAATTTGCCGGGAACAACTCACTTTCCCAGGCCGGGAAGCAACACCCGAGGCCCGCAAAAGGCGGGCGAATATTTTCTCATCGGACTTCCATATTTTGGGGGTTAGATTCTCTCCCGCCATCCAGCCCCCTGGTCACGGGTCGCTCACTCACTTTCAGCCCGGGCCTTGCCAATTTGGTTAATCAGTTAGCCATGCTCTAGACTCAGCCTCGCCTTTTTCATTTATGGTTAATGATGTGCCCAGGCTCGGACTTAGTCTCTCCAGCAGCCAAAACTTTTCACTGGTTAATGAGGTGCCCAGCCCGGCACTTAGTCTCTCTCCCCAGCAAGCTTACTTGGTCGGCCGACATTTGGATCCATTTTCGGGGCTTAATCGGGTCGAATACGGTCCCTTACGCAAGGGGAGCCGAAGCCCCGGCCTCTGCCAGGCGTCAGGCTGCCGTTTTTTAAGCCCGACCAAAAACCCGAATATTGGTTAAAAATGGAAATAAATTTCCACCCAAAAAGGGTTACAAGTCGGTTGGACGGCAGACCGGGTCGGTCTCTGCAGACCTGGAGGCCCTAGACAGTAATCTGGAAAACAGACCAAGTCTCGAAAAACCACCTCCTACCATTCTCCAGGTACCCCGCCAACCCCCCTGCCAGAAATGACAAGTGTCAAATCAGCGGGACGGATTTGACTTTTGTGACCGACCGCCGGAACTTTTTTCGGCTACAGGCAGTCAAAAATTCTCCTTCCGGACTTCCAGTACAACTTTGAAAGGCCATAACTCCGCACTCCCGCGTCGGAGCCAAGCCGTTTTTACACCGTTAGACGCGGCTTCCCGTGCCCGTTCGAATGCCGCCCTGCTCGGCGGAAAAGGATAACGTTTTATTTTTAGGCCGATTTCGGGGAACAATTTTCCCGCTCTGAACTCGGATTTTTCGGCTTTAATCGTTTCGGATACCGTCCCTTACGCAAGGAAGCCGAAGTCCCGGCCTCTGCCGGGCGTCAGGCTGCCGTTTTTAACACCGACCAAAAACCCGAAAATTGGTTAAAAATGGAAATAAATTTCCACCCAAAAAGGGTTAAAAGTCGGTTGGACAGCAGCCCGGGTCAGTCTCTGCAGACCTGGAGGCCCTTGACAGTAGTCTGGAAAACAGACCAATTCTCGAAATGCCACCTCCTACCATTCTCCAGGTACCCCGCCAATCCCCCCTGCCAGAAATGACAATTGTCAAATCAGCGGGACGGATTTGACTTTTGTGACCGACCACCGGCACTTTTTTCGTCCACAGGATGTCAATCTTTCTCCTTCCGTACTTCCAGTACAACTTTGAACGGCCATATCTCCGCACTCCCGCGTCGGAGCCAAGCCGTTTTTACACCGTTAGACGCGGCTTACCCTGCCGGTTCGAATGCCCACTTGCACGGCGGAAAAGGAGAAAATTTTTTTTTTCGGCCGATTTCGGGAAAAAAAATTCCCGCTCTGAACTCGGATTTTTCGGCTTTAATCGTTTCGGATACGGTCCCTTACGCAAGGGAGCCGAAGCCCCGGCCTCTGCCGGGCGTTAGGCTGCCGTTTTTAAGACCGAACAAAAACCCGAAAATTGGTTAAAAATGGAAATAAATTTCCACCCAAAAAGGGTTAAAAGTCGGTTGGACTGCAGCCCGGGTCAGTCTCTGCAGACCTGGAGGCCCTTGACAGTAGTCTGGAAAACAGACAAAGTCTCGAAATGCCACCTCCTACCATTCTCCAGGTACCCCGCCAATCCCCCCTGCCAGAAATGACAAGTGTCAAATCCGCGGGACGGATTTGGCTTTTGTGACGACGCCCGGCACTTTTTTCGACCACAGGCGGTCAAATCTTTACCCTTCCGTACTTCCAGTACAAGTTTGAACGGCCATATCTCCGGACTCCCGCGTCGGAGCCAAGCCGTTTCTACACATTTAGACGCGGCTTACCCTGCCGGTTCGAATGCCCCCTGGCACGGCGGAAAAGGAGAATTTTTTAATTTTTCGGCCGATTTCGGGATAAGTTTTCCGGCTCTGAACTCGGATTTTTCGGCTTTAATCGTTTCGGATATGGTCCCTTACGAAAGGGAGCCGAAGCCCCGTCCTCTGCCGGGCGTCAGGCTGCCGTTTTTAAGACCGAACAAAAACCCGAAAATTGGTTAAAAATGGAAATAAATTTCCACCCAAAATGGGTTAAAAGTCGGTTGGACAGCAGCCCGGGTCTGTCTCTGCAGACCTGGAGGCCCTTGACAGTAGTCTGGAAAACAGACCAAGTCTCGAAATGCCACCTCTTCCATTCTCCAGGTACCCCGCCAATCCCCCCTGCCAGAAATGACAAGTGTCAAATCAGCGGGACGGATTTGGCTTTTGTGACCGACGCCCGGCACTTTTTTCGACCACAGGCGGTAGAATCTTTCCCCTTCCGTACTTCCAGTACAACTTTGAACGGCCATATCTCCGCACTCCCGCGTCGGACCCAAGCCGTTTCTACACCTTTAGACGCGGCTTACCCTGCCGGTTCGAATGCCCCCTTGCCCGTCGGAAAAGGAGATTTTTTTTATTTTTCGGCCGATTTCGGGAAGTAATTTTCCCGCACTGAACTCGGATTTTTCGGCTTTAATCGTTTCGGATACGGTCCCTTACGAAAGGGAGCCGAAGCCCCGTCCTCTGCCGGGCGTCAGGCTGCCGTTTTTAAGAACGACCAAAAACCCGAAAATTGGTTAAAAATGGAAATAAATTTCCATCCAAAAAGGGTTAAAAGTCGGTTGGACGGCAGCCCGGGTCGGTCTCTGCAGACCTGGAGGCCCTAGACAGTAATCTGGAAAACAGACCAAGTCTCGAGAAACCACCTCCTACCATTCTCCAGGTACCCCGCCAATCCCCTCAGCCAGAAATGACAAGTGTCAAATCAGCGGGACGGATTTGACTTTTGTGACCGACCACCGGCACTTTTTTCGGCTACAGGCAGTCAAATCTTTCTCCTTCCGTACTTCCAGTACAAATTTGAACGGCCATATCTCCGCACTCCCGCGCCGGAGACAAGCCGTTTTCACACCGTTAGACGCGGCTTCCCGTGCCCGTTCGAATGCCGCCATGCTCGTCGGAAAAGGAGATTTTTCTTATTTTTCGGCCGATTTCCGGAAATATTATTCCCGCTCTGAACTCGGATTTTTAGGCTTTAATCGTTTCATATACGGTCCCTTACGCAAGGAAGCCGAAGTCCCGGCCTCTGCCGGGCGTCAGGCTGCCGTTTTTAACACCGACCAAAAACCCGAAAATTGGTTAAAAATGGAAATAAAATTCCACCCAAAAAGGGTTAAAAGTCGGTTGGACAGCAGCCCGGGTCAGTCTCTGCAGACCTGGAGGCCCTTGACAGTAGTCTGGAAAACAGACCAATTCTCGAAATGCCACCTCCTACCATTCTCCAGGTACCCCGCCAATCCCCCCTGCCAGAAATGACAATTGTCAAATCAGCGGGACGGATTTGACTTTTGTGACCGACCACCGGCATTTTTTTCGTCCACAGGATGTCAATCTTTCTCCTTCCGTTCTTCCAGTACAACTTTGAACGGCCATATCTCCGCACTCCCGCGTCGGAGCCAAGCCGTTTTTACACCGTTAGACGCGGCTTACCCTGCCGGTTCGAATGCCACCTTGCACGGCGGAAAAGGAGAATTTTTTATTTTTCGGCCGATTTCGGGAAAAAAAATTCCCGCTCTGAACTCGGATTTTTCGGCTTTAATCGTTTCGGATACGGTCCCTTACGCAAGGGAGCCGAAGCCCCGGCCTCTGCCGGGCGTCAGGCTGCCGTTTTTAAGACCGACCAAAAACCCGAAAATTGGTTAAAAATGGAAATAAATTTCCACCCAAAAAGGGTTAAAAGTCGGTTGGACTGCAGCCCGGGTCAGTCTCTGCAGACCTGGAGGCCCTTGACAGTAGTCTGGAAAACAGACAAAGTCTCGAAATGCCACCTCCTACCATTCTCCAGGTACCCCGCCAATCCCCCCTGCCAGAAATGACAAGTGTCAAATCAGCGGGACGGATTTGGCTTTTGTGACGACGCCCGGCACTTTTTTCGACCACAGGCGGTCAAATCTTTACCCTTCCGTACTTCCAGTACAACTTTGAACGGCCATATCTCCGCACTCCCGCGTCGGAGCCAAGCCGTTTCTACACCTTTAGACGCGGCTTACCCTGCCGGTTCGAATGCCCCCTGGCCCGGCGGAGAAGGAGAATTTTTTAATTTTTAGGCCGATTTCGGGATAAGTTTTCCGGCTCTGAACTCGGATTTTTCGGCTTTAATCGTTTCGGATATGGTCCCTTACGAAAGGGAGCCGAAGCCCCGTCCTCTGCCGGGCGTCAGGCTGCCGTTTTTAAGACCGAACAAAAACCCGAAAATTGGTTAAAAATGGAAATAAATTTCCACCCAAAATGGGTTAAAAGTCGGTTGGACAGCAGCCCGGGTCTGTCTCTGCAGACCTGGAGGCCCTTGACAGTAGTCTGGAAAACAGAACAAGTCTCGAAATGCCACCTCCTACCATTCTCCAGGTACCCCGCCAATCCCCCCTGCCAGAAATGACAAGTGTCAAATCAGCGGGACGGATTTGGCTTTTGTGACCGACGCCCGGCACTTTTTTCGACCACAGGCGGTCAAATCTTTCCCCTTCCGTACTTCCAGTACAACTTTGAACGGCCATATCTCCGCACTCCCGCGTCGGACCCAAGCCGTTTCTACACCTTTAGACGCGGCTTACCCTGCCGGTTCGAATGCCACCTTGCCCGGCGGAAAAGGAGAATTTTTTTATTTTTCGGCCGATTTCGGGAAGTAATTTTCCCGCACTGAACTCGGATTTTTCGGCTTTAATCGTTTCGGATACGGTCCCTTACGAAAGGGAGCCGAAGCCCCGTCCTCTGCCGGGCGTCAGGCTGCCTTTTTTAAGACCGACCAAAAACCCGAAAATTGGTTAAAAATGGAAATAAATTTCCATCCAAAAAGGGTTAAAAGTCGGTTGGACAGCAGCCCGGGTCAGTCTCTGCAGACCTGGAGGCCCTTGACAGTAGTCTGGAAAACAGACCAAGTCTCGAAATGCCACCTCCTACCATTCTCCAGGTACCCCGCCAATCCCCCCTGCCAGAAATGACAAGTGTCAAATCAGCGGGACGGATTTGGCTTTTGTGACCGACGCCCGGCACTTTTTTCGACCACAGGCGGTCAAATCTTTCCCCTTCCGTACTTCCAGTACAAATTTGAACGGACATATCTCCGCACTCCCGCGTCGGACCCAAGCCGTTTCTACACCTTTAGACGCGGCTTACCCTGCCGGTTCGAATGCCCCCTTGCCCGGCGGAAAAGGAGATATTTTTTATTTTTCGGCCGATTTCGGGAAGTAATTTTCCCGCACTGAACTCGGATTTTTCGGCTTTAATCGTTTCGGATACGGTCCCTTACGAAAGGGAGCCGAAGCCCCGTCCTCTGCCGGGCGTCAGGCTGCCGTTTTTAAGAACGACCAAAAACCCGAAAATTGGTTAAAAATGGAAATAAATTTCCATCCAAAAAGGGTTAAAAGTCGGTTCGACGGCAGCCCGGGTCGGTCTCTGCAGACCTGGAGGCCCTAGACAGTAATCTGGAAAACAGACCAAGTCTCGAGAAACCACCTCCTACCATTCTCCAGGTACCCCGCAAATCCCCTCTGCCAGAAATGACAAGTGTCAAATCAGCGGGACGGATTTGACTTTTGTGACCGACCACCGGCACTTTTTTCGGCTACAGGCAGTCAAATCTTTCTCCTTCCGTACTTCCAGTACAAATTTGAACGGCCATATCTCCGCACTCCCGCGTCGGAGCCAAGCCGTTTTTACACCGTTAGACGCGGCTCCCCGTGCCCGTTCGAATGCCGCCATGCTCGTCGGAAAAGGAGATTTTTCTTATTTTTCGGCCGATTTCCGGAAATATTATTCCCGCTCTGAACTCGGATTTTTAGGCTTTAATCGTTTCATATACGGTCCCTTACGCAAGGAAGCCGAAGTCCCGGCCTCTGCCGGGCGTCAGGCTGCCGTTTTTAACACCGACCAAAAACCCGAAAATTGGTTAAAAATGGAAATAAATTTCCACCCAAAAAGGGTTAAAAGTCGGTTGGACAGCAGCCCGGGTCAGTCTCTGCAGACCTGGAGGCCCTTGACAGTAGTCTGGAAAACAGACCAATTCTCGAAATGCCACCTCCTACCATTCTCCAGGTACCCCGCCAATCCCCCTGCCAGAAATGACAATTGTCAAATCAGCGGGACGGATTTGACTTTTGTGACCGACCACCGGCATTTTTTTCGTCCACAGGATGTCAATCTTTCTCCTTCCGTTCTTCCAGTACAACTTTGAACGGCCATATCTCCGCACTCCCGCGTCGGAGCCAAGCCGTTTTTACACCGTTAGACGCGGCTTACCCTGCCGGTTCGAATGCCACCTTGCACGGCGGAAAAGGAGAATTTTTTATTTTTCGGCCGATTTCGGGAAAAAAAATTCCCGCTCTGAACTCGGATTTTTCGGCTTTAATCGTTTCGGATACGGTCCCTTACGCAAGGGAGCCGAAGCCCCGGCCTCTGCCGGGCGTCAGGCTGCCGTTTTTAAGACCGACCAAAAACCCGAAAATTGGTTAAAAATGGAAATAAATTTCCACCCAAAAAGGGTTAAAAGTCGGTTGGACTGCAGCCCGGGTCAGTCTCTGCAGACCTGGAGGCCCTTGACAGTAGTCTGGAAAACAGACAAAGTCTCGAAATGCCACCTCCTACCATTCTCCAGGTACCCCGCCAATCCCCCCTGCCAGAAATGACAAGTGTCAAATCAGCGGGACGGATTTGGCTTTTGTGACGACGCCCGGCACTTTTTTCGACCACAGGCGGTCAAATCTTTACCCTTCCGTACTTCCAGTACAACTTTGAACGGCCATATCTCCGCACTCCCGCGTCGGAGCCAAGCCGTTTCTACACCTTTAGACGCGGCTTACCCTGCCGGTTCGAATGCCCCCTGGCCCGGCGGAGAAGGAGAATTTTTTAATTTTTAGGCCGATTTCGGGATAAGTTTTCCGGCTCTGAACTCGGATTTTTCGGCTTTAATCGTTTCGGATATGGTCCCTTACGAAAGGGAGCCGAAGCCCCGTCCTCTGCCGGGCGTCAGGCTGCCGTTTTTAAGACCGAACAAAAACCCGAAAATTGGTTAAAAATGGAAATAAATTTCCACCCAAAATGGGTTAAAAGTCGGTTGGACAGCAGCCCGGGTCTGTCTCTGCAGACCTGGAGGCCCTTGACAGTAGTCTGGAAAACAGACCAAGTCTCGAAATGCCACCTCCTACCATTCTCCAGGTACCCCGCCAATCCCCCCTGCCAGAAATGACAAGTGTCAAATCAGCGGGACGGATTTGGCTTTTGTGACCGACGCCCGGCACTTTTTTCGACCACAGGCGGTCAAATCTTTCCCTTCCGTACTTCCAGTACAACTTTGAACGGCCATATCTCCGCACTCCCGCGTCGGACCCAAGCCGTTTCTACACCTTTAGACGCGGCTTACCCTGCCGGTTCGAATGCCCCCTTGCCCGGCGGAAAAGGAGAATTTTTTTATTTTTCGGCCGATTTCGGGAAGCTAATTTTCCCGCACTGAACTCGGATTTTTCGGCTTTAATCGTTTCGGATACGGTCCCTTACGAAAGGGAGCCGAAGCCCCGTCCTCTGCCGGGCGTCAGGCTGCCTTTTTTAAGACCGACCAAAAACCCGAAAATTGGTTAAAAATGGAAATAAATTTCCATCCAAAAAGGGTTAAAAGTCGGTTGGACAGCAGCCCGGGTCAGTCTCTGCAGACCTGGAGGCCCTTGACAGTAGTCTGGAAAACAGACCAAGTCTCGAAATGCCACCTCCTACCATTCTCCAGGTACCCCGCCAATCCCCCCTGCCAGAAATGACAAGTGTCAAATCAGCGGGACGGATTTGGCTTTTGTGACCGACGCCCGGCACTTTTTTCGACCACAGGCGGTCAAATCTTTCCCCTTCCGTACTTCCAGTACAAATTTGAACGGAC
>NW_028225186.1:2473403-2477634 GCF_052327205.1 Somniosus microcephalus | reverse complement strand
AAATGAGTAACCAAAGGGCCAACTCATTAACTGAAATTTTCAAAGAGGCTACTCATTAACTGAAATTTGAACATCGACAACTGGTTAACCAAATGTCAGAGCGACAAATGAGTAACCAAGCAGGCAACTGATTAACTGAAAACTTGTCATTCACATTTGGGACGGAATTCACGATGGGAATGTATTCGGCCCCCTTACCGGGCCTTGGGGTGCTGCTTTCCCGCTTGTGGAACCGAGTTGGGGTCGTCAAATGGCCTGGTGCATTGTTTGAAACACTGGTTAATGAGTTGTCAAGGTAGGAAATCATAGAACATAAGAGCAGCTCATTAACTGAAATTTTGAACATCGACAACTGGTTAACCAAGAGTCAGAGCGACAAATGATTAACCAAGGAGGCAACTCATTAACTGAATTTCGAACATCGACAACTGGTTAACCAAAAGACACAGGGACAAATGAGTAACCAAAGGGCCAACTCATTAACTGAAATTTCAAAGAGGCAACTCATTAACTGTAATTTTGAACATCGACAACTGGTTAACCAAAAGCCAGAGCGACAAATGAGTAACCAGGAGGCAACTCATTAACTGAATTTCGAACATCGACAACTGGTAAACCAAAAGACACAGGGACAAATGAGTAACCAAAGGGCCAACTCATTAACTGAAATTTCAAAGAGGCAACTCATTAACTGAATTTCGAACATCGACAACTGGTTAACCAAATGTCAGAGCGACAAATGATTAACCAAGCAGGCAACTGATTAACTGAAATTTTAAAATTGACAACTGGATAACCAAAAGTGGGAACTCATGCTTCGGACGGGCTTACATACGGCAGGCTGACGCCCGGCAGAGGCCCGGGCTTCGCCTCCCTTGCGTAAGCGACCGTCTCCGAATCGATTAAAGGCGTAAAATCGGAGTTCAGAGCGGGAAAATTTTTTCCCGAAAACGGCCGGAAAAAAAAAAATGTCTCCTTTTCCGCCGAGCAGGGTGGCATTCGAACGGGCACGGAAGCCGCGTCTAACGGTGTAAAAACGGCTTGGCTCCGACGCGGGAGTGCGGAGATATGGCCGTTCAAAGTTGTACTGGAAGTCCGGAAGGAGAAAAATTTGACTGCCTGTAGCCGAAAAAAGTTCCAGCGGTCGGTCACAAAAGTCAAATCCGTCCCGCTGATTTGACACTTGTCATTTCTGGCAGGGGGGATTGGCGGGGTACCTGGAGAATGGTAGGAGGTGGTTTTTCGAGACTTTATCTGTTTTCCAGATTACTGTCTAGGGCCTCCAGGTCTGCAGAGACCGACCCGGGCTGCCGTCCAACCGACTTTTAACCCTTTTTGGGTGGAAATTTATTTCCATTTTTAACCAATTTTCGGGTTTTTGGTCGGGCTTAAAAACGGCAGCCTGACGCCCGGCAGAGGCCGGGGCTTCGGCTCCCTTGCGTAAGGGACCGTATACGAAACGATTAAAGCCGAAAAATCCGAGTTCAGAGCGGGAATTTTTTTTCCCGAAATCGGCCGAAAAATAAAAAAATTCTCCTTTTCCGCCGAGCAGGGCGGCATTCGAACGGGCACGGGAAGCCGCGTCTAACGGTGTAAAAACGGCTTGGCTCCGACGCGGGAGTGCGGAGATATGGCCGTTCAAAGTTGTACTGGAAGTCCGGAAGGAGAAAAATTTGACTGCCTGTAGCCGAAAAAAGTTCCAGCGGTCGGTCACAAAAGTCAAATCCGTCCCGCTGATTTGACACTTGTCATTTCTGGCAGGGGGGATTGGCGGGGTACCTGGAGAATGGTAGGAGGTGGTTTCTCGAGACTTTGTCTGTTTTCCAGATTACTGTCTAGGGCCTCCAGGTCTGCAGAGACCGACCAGGGCTGCCGTCCAACCGACTTTTAACCCTTTTTGGGTGGAAATTTATTTCCATTTTTAACCAATTTTCGGGTTTTTGGTCGGGCTTAAAAAACGGCAGCCTGACGCCTGGCAGAGGCCGGGGCTTCGGCTCCCCTTGCGTAAGGGACCGTATTCGACCCGATTAAGCCCCGAAAATGGATCCAAATGTCGGCCGACCAAGTAAGCTTGCTGGGGAGAGAGACTAAGTGCCGGGCTTGGCACCTCATTAACCAGTGAAAAGTTTTGGCTGCTGGAGAGACTAAGTCCCAGCCTGGGCACATCATTAACCATAAATGAAAAAGGCGAGGCCGAGTCTGGTGCATGGCTAACTGATTAACCAAATTGGCAAGGCCCGGGCTGAAAGTGAATGAGCGACCCGTGGCCAGGGGGCTGGAATGCGGGAGAGAATCCAACCCCCAAAATATGGAAGTCCGATGAGAAAATATTCGGCCGCCTTTTGCGGGCCTCGGGTGTTGCTTCCCGGCCTGGGAAAGTGAGTTGCTCCCGCCGAATTGACATGTGCATTTAACGATTTCGAGACATGATTAACCAAAACGCGGAAGTCCGATGAGAAAATATTAGGGCCCTTCAAGCGGGCCTCCGGTGATGCTTTCCGGCTTGGGAAAGTGAATTGCTCCCGCCGAATTGACATGTGCATTTAACGATTTCGAGACATGATTAACCAAAACGCGGAAGTCCGATGAGAAAATATTCGGCCGCCTTTTGCGGGCCTCGGGTGTTGCTTCCCGGCCTGGGAAAGTGATTTGCTACCGCCAAATTGACATGTGTCATTTCTGGCAAGTGTCTCAGGACATAGTTAATGAGTTGCAGTTTGGGAAATCATTAACCTCGTCGGAAGTCCCGATGAAGAAAAAAAAAAGTGCCATTTGCGGGGATTTGGGTGCTCCTGGTCGGATAGAGGTGGCCGTTTGACCCGCTGATTTGACACTTGTCATTTCTGGCAGGGGGGGTTGGCGGGGTGCCCGGAGATTTTCGGGAACACGATTTTCAGAACAAAATTCACTCAGCGGGAGCACTTTGAAAATGCCCGAAAAGTGTTACTTTGCTAAAAGGCTCATTTTATCAATATAGAGACCTTTCAAAGAGTATTGGAAAGTCATATTAAAGTGGTTTTGTGGCTTTTATGACTTAATGACAAAAAACTCTAAGTGTGAATCTGAAATCGTAGACAGACAGCAGAAACATATAAATAATTCCAGCGTCTAAGTTTCATTTGCTGTCTGTCACACAGGTGCCTCTGAACCGGTCAGGGCCTGTGACCCCACTGAGCTTGTGTTTTGTGGCTTATGCACACGCAGTGTTTGCACCAAGTTCCCCTGTGTTGTGCGCTCAGTGGGCCCGTCCAAGACAGCAGAAACAAGATGTACATGCCAGCGTCTTTAAAGTTTCATTTGTTGTCTTGTCACACAGGTGCCTCTGAACCGGTCAGGGCCTGTGACCCCACTGAGTTGTTTACTGGGGCTAATGCACAAGCAGTGTTTTGTCAGAGAGTTCCACTGTGTTGTGCGCTCAGTGGGTCCGTCTAAAATGACAAGACAGCAGAAACATTCCAGCGAGTTTCATTTGTTGTCTTGTCACACAGGTGCCTCTGAACGGGTCAGGGCCTGTGACCCCCGCTGAGTTGTTTACTGGGGCTAACGCACAAGCAGTGTTTGTCAGAGAGTTCCACTGTGTTGTGCGCTCAGTGGGTCCGTCTAAAATGACAAGACAGCAGAAACATTCCAGCGAGTTCCATTTGTTGTCTTGTCACACAGGTGCCTCTGAGCGGGTCAGGGCCTGTGACCCCATTGAGCTTTGTGAGCAACGTATGCACACGCAGTGTTTGCAACGAGATTCCCTGTGTTGTGCGCTCAGTGGGCCCGTACGACCGATTTGGTGACTCGCGTCCGTAGTGGGAGTCCCCGGGCCGGCCCAGTATAGAGAGAGGCTGGTGTTCAGGCTATTTCGGGGTTTCCTCTCGTTTCTGTCGCTGGTGACAAGACGGGCATGCACACGGCGAGTCAGAGAGAGAGGGTGTCGGCGCAGCTCCCGGTGTTTTCTTCCTTGGCCGCGCCCTTCTCTTTGTCCTTGAAACTCTTTCGCGTGAGTCCGAGACGTCCTGTGATTCTCAGTGGTCCTATTCAAGCAGCGGAGCGGGTGTCTGCCTCTTGTGCACGAAATCTTGTGTGCTCAGTGCGTCCCGTTCTGCTAGCTGAACACGCTATTTCTCTGGCAAATTTGAGCAAAGAAACGCGCACGCAGACAGACACACGCACGCGTGGTGTAGGTTGTTGTTGTCGTGAGTGGTTTTTCTTGCCTTGACGGTTACCGGTTGCAAACACAATT
>NW_028225186.1:2455903-2463403 GCF_052327205.1 Somniosus microcephalus | reverse complement strand
TTGTGTGAGTGGTGCAGTATTTGCAGGCCGATTGTCCGTTCTCGTAAGCGAAGTTGATGGGCCGCTTTTGTGTGAGGTTGGAAGTAGTATTGTCAAGGCGAGTTTCCGTTCTCGGCAGCGAAGTTGATGGGCCGATTGGGTGTGAGTGGTGTTAATGTGTGCTATTTGCAGTGTATGAATTGCCAGGCTGGCCAAGGCGTTGCTTCTGGGAATTGTTGGGGACTGGGCTGTTTAGAAAGGCCGGTGGCGGGCGCTCCGTTCCCGACTCCCGTGTCCGATTAGGGTGGGGGACGGCTGGTTGGAAAGCCCCGACGCTGGCGCAGATTATATTGCCGGACTGGCCCCTGGCGAGTTGGGCAAAGTGTCGCAGTCCGGCAGCGGGTAACAGGCCAGCGGTCAGCGGCAGCTTATCGGTGATAACTTCGGGAAGGAAAGTCCGATCCGGTCGGGGTGAACTGCGACTGAACGGGGTGGTGGGGCCGCACAGACCAGTAGCGGGCTTGTGTAGCTGCCTCTTGGCCCGGCCGAGGTACAGCCGTTGGCTGGAGACCGCTTTCCGACTGCTGAGCCGGTGCCGCGGGGACCCACCTTGACGCGCCGGCTGTCCGAGCAAGCCAGGGGCAAGGGGCATCCATAGGTACCAGAAGGGAGTCGGTCCGACACCGGGAAGTCGGGTGCCCGTCGCTCCGAATCGAGCCCGGTGTTTTCGTGCGTGTAACAGGGCGGGCGTTTGGACCCGGTTGTCCGGGAGCGGGTCCCCAACGGCGGGAGATTGCCTGGGTTTGGCCGGCCGGCAGTCGAACGCCTTTGGCTCCGGACTCCCGTGTCCGATTTCGGTCAGGGAGGGCTGGTTGGAAAGCCCCGACGCTGGCGCACACTATATTATCGGCCTGGGCCCCGGCAAGTTCGGGAAAGTGTCGCAGTCCCGTTCCGGCGGCCGCCCCGTCGGTCAGCGGCAGCTTATCGCGGATAACTTCGGACGGAAAGTCCGATCCGGTCGGGGTGAACTGCGACTGAACGGGGTGGCGGGGCCGCACAGACCAGTAGCGGGCTTGTGTAGCTGCCTCTTGGCCCGGCCGAGGTACAGCCGTTGGCTGGAGACCGCTTTCCGACTGCTGAGCCGGTGCCGCGGGGGACCCACCTTGACGCGCCGGCTGTCCGAGCAAGCCAGGGGCAAGGGGCATCCAGTGGTACCAGAAGGGAGTCGGTCCGACACCGGGAAGTCGGGTGCCCGTCGCTCCGAATCGAGCCCGGGGTTTTCGTGCGTGTAACAGGGCGGGCGTTTGGACCCGGTTGTCCGGGAGCGGGTCCGCAACGGCGGGAGATTGCCTGGGTTTGGCCGGCCGGCAGTCGAACGCCTTTCGCTCCGGACTCCCGTGTCCGATTTCGGTCAGGGAGGGCTCGTTGGAAAGCCCCGGCGCTGGCGCACACTATATTATCGGCCTGGACCCCGGCAAGTTCGGGAAAGTGTCGCAGTCCCGTAGCGGCTGCCGCCCCGTCGGTCAGCGGCAGCTTATCGGGGATAACTTCGGGACGGAAAGTCCGATCCGGTTGGGGTGAACTGCGACTGAACGGGGTGGGGGGGCCGCACAGACCAGTAGCGGGCTTGTGCAGCTGCCGCTTGGCCCGGCCGAGGTACAGCCGTTGGCTGGAGACCGCTTTCCGACTGCTGAGCCGGAGCCGCGGGGGCCCACCTTGACGCGCCGGCTGTACTAGCAAGCCAGGGGCAAGGGGCATCCAGTGGTACCGGAACGGAGTCGGTCCGACACCGGGAAGCCGGGTGCCCGTCGCTCCGAATCGAGCCCGGTGTTTTCGTGCGTGTAACAGGGCGGGCGTTTGGACCCGGTTGTCCGGGAGCGGGTCCGCAACGGCGGGAGGTTGCCTGTGTTTGGCCGGCCGGCAGTCGAACGCCTTTGGCTCCGGACTCCCGTGTCCGATTTCGGTCAGGGAGGGCTCGTTGGAAAGCCCCGGCGCTGCGCACACTATATTATCGGCCTGGACCCCGGCAAGTTCGGGAAAGTGTCGCAGTCCCGTAGCGGCTGCCGCCCGTCGGTCAGCGGCAGCTTATCGGGGATAACTTCGGGACGGAAAGTCCGATCCGGTTGGGGTGAACTGCTACTGAACGGGGTGGGGGGGCCGCACAGACCAGTAGCGGGCTTGTGCAGCTGCCGCTTGGCCCGGCCGAGGTACAGCCGTTGGCTGGAGACCGCTTTCCGACTGCTGAGCCGGAGCCGCGGGGGCCCACCTTGACGCGCCGGCTGTCCTAGCAAGCCAGGGGCAAGGGGCATCCAGTGGTACCGGAACGGAGTCGGTCCGACACCGGGAAGCCGGGTGCCCGTCGCTCCGAATCGAGCCCGGTGTTTTCGTGCGTGTAACAGGGCGGGCGTTTGGACCCGGTTGTCCGGGAGCGGGTCCGCAACGGCGGGAGGTTGCCTGAGTTTGGCCGGCCGGCAGTCGAACGCCTTTGGCTCCGGACTCCCGTGTCCGATTTCGGTCAGGGAGGGCTCATTGGAAAGCCCCGGCGCTGGCGCACACTATATTATCGGCCTGGACCCCGGCAAGTTCGGGAAAGTGTCGCAGTCCCGTACCGGCTGCCGCCCCGTCGGTCAGCGGCAGCTTATCGGGGATAACTTCGGGAAGGAAAGTCCGATCCGGTCGGGGTCAACTTCCACTGAACGGGGTGGCGGGGCCGCACAGACCAGTAGCGGCTTGTGTAGCTGCCCCTTTCCCCGGCCGAGGTACAGCCGTTGGCTGGAGACCGCTTTCCGACTGCTGAGCCGGAGCCGCGGGGGCCCACCTTGACGCGCCGGCTGTCCTAGCAAGCCAGGGGCAAGGGGCATCCAAGGGTACCGGAACGGAGTCGGTCCGACACCGGGAAGCCGGGTGCCCGTCGCTCCGAATCGAGCCCGGTGTTTTCGTGCGTGTAACGAGGCGGGCGTTTGGACCCGGTTGTCCTGGAGCGGGTCCGCAACGGCGGGGGATTGCCTGTGTTTGGCCGGCCGGCAGTCGAACGCCTATCGCTCTGGACTCCCGTGTCCGATTTCGGTCAGGGAGGGCTCGTTGGAAGCCCGGCGCTGGCGCACACTATATTATCGGCCTGGACCCCGGCAAGTTCGGCAAAGTGTCGCCATCCCGCAGCGGCTGACGGGCCGCCGGTGAGCGGCAGCTTATCGGGCATAACTTCGGGAGGGAAAGTCCGATCCGGTCCGGATCAACGGCAGCCGAACGGGGTGGCGGGCCCGCACAGACCAGTGCCTGGCTTGTGTAGCTGCCCCTTTCCCCGGCCGAGGTACAGCCGTTGGCTGGAGACCACTTTCCGACCACTGAGACGGCGGGGCGGGGGGCGGCCTGCACGCGCCGGCTGCCAGAGCAAGCCAGGGGCAAGGGGCATCCAACGGTATCTGAACGGAGTCGGTCCGACACCGGGAAGCCGGGTGCCCGTCGCTCCGAATCGAGCCTGGGGTGTACGTGTGTTTAACAAGGCGGGCGTTTGGACCCGGTTGCCCGGCACCAGTCGAACGCCTGTCGCTCCCGACTCCCGTGTCCGATTTCGTTCGGGGATGGCTCGTTGGAAAAGCCCCGGCTCCGGCGCACACTATATTGCCGAAGTGGCCCCGGGCGAGTTCGGGAAAGTGTCGCCGTCCCGCAGCGGCTGACGGGCCGTCGGTCAGCGGCAGCTTATCGGGATAACTTCGGGAAGGAAAGTCCGATCCGGTCGGGGACAACGGCAGCTGAACGGGGTGGCGGGG
The DNA here is from genome assembly GCF_052327205.1 of Somniosus microcephalus. Taxonomy (NCBI): domain Eukaryota; kingdom Metazoa; phylum Chordata; class Chondrichthyes; order Squaliformes; family Somniosidae; genus Somniosus; species Somniosus microcephalus. The sequence goes on along the minus strand of NW_028225186.1, from coordinate 2,459,654 downwards.
CCGCACAGAGCAGTGCCTCGCTTGTGTAGCTGCCTCTTTCCGCGGCCGAGGTACAGCCGTTGGCTGGAGACCGCTTTCCGACCACTGAGACGGCGGGGCAGGGGGCGGCCTGCACGCGCCGGCTGCCAGAGCAAGCCAGGGGCAAGGGGCATCCAGCGGTATCTGAACGGAGTCGGTCCGACACCGAGAAGCCGGGTGCCCGTCGCTCCGAAGCGAGACCGGGGTTTTTCGTGTGTAACGTGGCGGGCCTTTGGACCCGGTTGGCCGGGCGGCAGTGGAACACACACAGACACTCGCATACACTGAGAGAGACAGAGAGAAGATAGAGATACACAGAGTGAGAAAGACAAAGTCAACTCAGTAACTGAAATGTGAAAACTGACAACTGGGAAACCAAAAGTCAGAGTGGCAAATGATGAACCAAGGTGGCAAATGATTAACTGAAAACTTGTCATTCACATTTGGGACGGAATTCACGATGGGAATGTATTCGGCCGCCTTACCGGGGCTTGGGGGTGCTGCTTTCCCCGCTTGTGGAACCGAGTTGGGGTCGTCAAATGGCCTGGTGCATTGTTTGAAACACTGGTTAATGAGTTGTCAAGGTCGGAAATCATAGAACATAAGAGCAGCTCATTAACTGAAATTTTGAACATCGACAACTGGTTAACCAAAAGCCAGAGCGACAAATGATTAACCAAAGGGCCAACTCATTAACTGAAATTTCAAAGAGGCAACTCATTAAACTGAAATTTTGAACATCGACAACTGGTTAACCAAAAGCCAGAGCGACAAATGATTAACCAAGGAGGCAACTCATTAACTGAATTTCGAACATCGACAACTGGTTAACCAAATGTCAGAGCGACAAATGATTAACCAAGGAGGCAACTCAATAACTGAATTTCGAACATCGACAACTGGTTAACCAAGAGTCAGGGCGACAAATTGATTAACCAAGGAGGCAACTCATTAACTGAATTTCGAACATCGACAACTGGGTAACCAAAAGACACAGGGACAAATGAGTAACCAAAGGGCCAACTCATTAACTGAAATTTCAAAGAGGCAACTCATTAACTGAAATTTTGAACATCGACAACTGGATAACCAAATGTCAGAGCGACAAATGATTAACCAAGGAGGCAACTGATTAACTGAAAACTTGTCATTCACATTTGGACGGAATTCACGATGGGAATGTATTCGGCCCCCTTACCGGGCCTTGGGTGCTGCTTTCCCGCTTGTGGAACCGAGTTGGGGTCGTCAAATGGCCTGGTGCATTGTTTGAAACACTGGTTAATGAGTTGTCAAGGTCGGAAATCATAGAACATAAGAGCAGCTCATTAACTGAAATTTTGAACATCGACAACTGGTTAACCAAAAGCCAGAGCGACAAATGATTAACCAAGGAGGCAACTCAGTAACTGAATTTCGAACATCGACAACTGGTTAACCAAAAGACACAGGGACAAATGAGTAACCAAAGGGCCAACTCATTAACTGAAATTTCAAAGAGGCAACTCATTAACTGAAATTTTGAACATCGACAACTGGTTAACCAAAAGCCAGAGCGACAAATGATTAACCAAGGAGGCAACTCATTAACTGAATTTCGAACATCGACAACTGGTTAACCAAATGTCAGAGCGACAAATGATTAACCAAGGAGGCAACTCATTAACTGAATTTCGAACATCGACAACTGGTTAACCAAAAGACACAGGGACAAATGAGTAACCAAAGGGCCAACTCATTAACTGAAATTTCAAAGAGGCAACTCATTAACTGAAATTTTTGAACATCGACAACTGGTTAACCAAAAGCCAGAGCGACAAATGATTAACCAAGGAGGCAACTCATTAACTGAATTTCGAACATCGACAACTGGATAACCAAAAGACACAGGGACAAATGAGTAACCAAAGGGCCAACTCATTAACTGAAATTTCAAAGAGGCAACTCATTAACTGAAATTTTGAACATCGACAACTGGTTAACCAAAAGCCAGAGCGACAAATGATTAACCAAGGAGGCAACTCATAAACTGAATTTCGAACATCGACAACTGGGTAACCAAAAGACACAGGGACAAATGAGTAACCAAAGGGCCAACTCATTAACTGAAATTTCAAAGAGGCTACTCATTAACTGAAATTTGAACATCGACAACTGGTTAACCAAATGTCAGAGCGACAAATGAGTAACCAAGCAGGCAACTGATTAACTGAAAACTTGTCTTTCACATTTGGGACGGAATTCACGATGGGAATGTATTCGGCCCCCTTACCGGGCCTTGGGGTGCTGCTTTCCCGCTTGTGGAACCGAGTTGGGGTCGTCAAATGGCCTGGTGCATTGTTTGAAACACTGGTTACTGAGTTGTCAAGGTAGGAAATCATAGAACATAAGAGCAGCTCATTAACTGAAATTTTGAACATCGACAACTGGTTAACCAAAAGCCAGAGCGACAAATGATTAACCAAGGAGGCAACTCATTAACTGAATTTCGAACATCGACAAACTGGTTAACCAAAAGACACAGGGACAAAATGAGTAACCAAAGGCCAACTCATTAACTGAAATTTCAAAGAGGCAACTCATTAACTGAAATTTTGAACATCGACAACTGGTTAACCAAAAGCCAGAGCGACAAATGATTAACCAAGGAGGCAACTCATAAACTGAATTTCGAACATCGACAACTGGGTAACCAAAAGACACAGGGACAAATGAGTAACCAAAGGGCCAACTCATTAACTGAAATTTCAAAGAGGCTACTCATTAACTGAAATTTGAACATCGACAACTGGTTAACCAAATGTCAGAGCGACAAATGAGTAACCAAGCAGGCAACTGATTAACTGAAAACTTGTCTTTCACATTTGGGACGGAATTCACGATGGGAATGTATTCGGCCCCCTTACCGGGCCTTGGGGTGCTGCTTTCCCGCTTGTGGAACCGAGTTGGGGTCGTCAAATGGCCTGGTGCATTGTTTGAAACACTGGTTAATGAGTTGTCAAGGTCGGAAATCATAGAACATAAGAGCAGCTCATTAACTGAAATTTTGAACATCGACAACTGGTTAACCAAAAGCCAGAGCGACAAATGATTAACCAAGGAGGCAACTCATTAACTGAATTTCGAACATCGACAACTGGTTAACCAAAAGACACAGGGACAAAATGAGTCACCAAAGGGCCAACTCATTAACTGAAATTTCAAAGAGGCAACTCATTAACTGAAATTTTGAACATCGACAACTGGTTAACCAAAAGCCAGAGCGACAAATGAGTAACCAAGGAGGCAACTCATAAACTGAATTTCGAACATCGACAACTGGGTAACCAAAAGACACAGGGACAAATGAGTAACCAAAGGGCCAACTCATTAACTGAAATTTCAAAGAGGCTACTCATTAACTGAAATTTGAACATCGACAACTGGTTAACCAAATGTCAGAGCGACAAATGAGTAACCAAGCAGGCAACTGATTAACTGAAAACTTGTCTTTCACATTTGGGACGGAATTCACGATGGGAATGTATTCGGCCCCCTTACCGGGCCTTGGGGTGCTGCTTTCCCGCTTGTGGAACCGAGTTGGGGTCGTCAAATGGCTGGTGCATTGTTTGAAACACTGGTTAATGAGTTGTCAAGGTCGGAAATCATAGAACATAAGAGCAGCTCATTAACTGAATTTTGAACATCGACAACTGGTTAACCAAAAGCCAGAGCGACAAATGATTAACCAAGGAGG